>NC_139978.1:18097442-18122442 GCF_963993115.1 Abramis brama
GCATTTGGGAGATGCTTTTATCCAAAGCGACTTACATTGCATTTCAAGGTACACATTCACATTCTTATCGGTTCTTGCTTTCCCTGGGAATTGAACCCATGACCTTAGCGTTACAAGCGTCAATGCTCTACTGTTTGAGCTACAGGAAAAGCTTTTTATTGCAATTTATTGACCTCTAAAGCCACTTTTTTTGTAGTGTCAATTCAAAGATATTAGATTATTGTAGCAAGAGTAGTAAAGCATTGAATTTTCTTCCTCAGAGCTTTTACGTAATATTGATGTGCAATAATGTGCAGTTAATTTAATTAATCAGTGTCATGTAATAAAATTTAAAATGCATAATCACTTTTTTTAATTCAATTGACAGCCCTAATCAAAACATATCACAGTACTTTTACTCTACTCTTACATGAGACTCAGATCAATGAAATATGAATCATTCTGTTGGTTTGAAAGAAGGTGAAGTAGACAGGCCCAAACCCGTCACGCCACGTCACGTAAATACAGCAGTAACAGTCATGCTTCATACCTTTACAGTCACAATGCTTTACTCTTCCTGCACAACCCTTCCAAGAGCCAATAACCCTCTATTTCCCTGGTTTTCTTCTCAGCATGAGCAGCAAGATGTTCATCATCACACTGTCATTTACAGAGCCAATTAGCCCGACTCCTATGTTGTTATTGCATTAGACTCACTGTTTGAAATTCACTAATGATGATAGCTGAATAATGAGGCCCACCTGCATTAATTACCAGCACTGATTAAGAGTGAGTTAAAAAATTACTTGAAGACATAAAGAAAGCTCACCGTACATCTTTGTAAGCCTTATTTCACAGGATATTGACATAAAGAAATTATCGGATAGCAATTTAGAGTGATTGTTTGATAGTACGTTTGTACCAAAGCAAAGCAAAAAAAATGTCTTAAACCTCATTTCTGTGTTCAGGTGGACTTTGTGCGTAGTGTCACTGCAGGCGATCAGCTCAGAGAAGAAGACCACCTGGCTCTGGAAACCCTACTAGCCAATGTACCTCAGTCCCGCACGACAAAGAGCAACAGCCTGGAGCTCACGCCCTCTAACACGCCCCAGCTCTCTCCAGCTACCACACCCGCCAACAAGAAGAACAGACTCCCCATTGGTATTCCTTCTACATTCACTTTACTGCATGTTGGTTGCTGCAAATGTTTTGGAGACTAACCCTCTGATTACAGAAAATGCAGTCCACTATAATCTGATTAAAGAATAAATGACTCTTTTGAGCTGGTTCTTTTAATGAATTGTTTAGAAAGAATTGAATTATTTCACTTAATGAACCTACTCAATCAGTCAGAGAGCTTACTGAATCAACATCTGACTCGGTAATTGAACTACTGTAAATGATTACTTTCATATTGAAACATTGACTTTCATATGTTCATATTGAAAGCAAGTTTTGTGTATTTAAAGATGTGAAACTTAAATCTTAAACTGGTTGTTCATATGACAGTTTGTAGGAAGATACACACTTTTTTTGGTAATAAATGAAATGGTATAATATTAAAATTAAAAGTATTATTATTAACAATACAGTTTATATAATGATACACACTTGGGTTTCTGTAACAAATAATATTATAAATAATTATTTGTTGTTGTTATTTTATAATAATAATATTTTTTGAGTCATAACCCATGCATTCTTCACAGAGAAAGCAATCTCAAAATAAGCTCAGAGAAAAAAAATATTGATTGAGGTCTGAGAAAAGTTGGATTTAAAATAATTTTAATTTATTTAACTCAATATGAAAAAAAAAAATTGTTTCTGCATGGAGCATAGCACTGTTACCTTAGCTATATTCTAACCTGTTCAAAATTCAAATTAGTTACGAGCATAGGAGGCTTAAGAGTCATAAGCATGCTGCAACAGAGCTAATATCTCTTCTGTACAACCCACAAGACATGGACATTAGTTGATGGTCTTATGTTAATTTACTAGTGTTTGTTCTTACACTCATTTACATTTACTGATCCTTTACACAGTTTATCTTATTCACCAACTCTCTGATTTCCCCCTTCTGTCTCTTCCACCTTTTTTTCCTGCCTTGCTGCCAATGATCATCAGGACAACAGTTGGCAGCCATAACGTGTTGGGAGCCCTCTGCCACTGCCCTGTCCGCTCATATACCCTTAGTAACCCCGTTTGGTGGGTAACACTGTCGCTCTGCCGTGAACGACATGTACAATTACCTCCGTCCACTCATAGCTTCTTACCGCTTCACCCATGCTTTGACAGTGCTCACTATGGCCCTGTTTACACCTGGTATTAAGATGTGTTTTGGTTGATCGGCTTCCGTATGTTTTTTCGTCGTCTCCGGGCGCGTTCATATGTAAATTGCGCAAGCTTATTTTGTCCATTAGATCGAAAGATCTGAAAAAAAAAAAAAAACATACATTTACCTGACCAAAGACCCTCCTATTGAAGAAATCAGGAGGTAAGTGGTTGAAAGTGGACAAAAGAGCCGGATTAAAACACCAGGTGTAAACGGGTATTTGTCTGCCTCTTCTACTTGTGATCCGATCGACCAAAACGCATCTAAATACCAGGTGTAAACCTGTAAAAGCCTGTGTCTGCCGTGTGTGTCCCTGCTATACAATTCACTTCCGCTATAACACATCTGGACTGCAATACTTGCCTCTAGCGATATAAATGTAGTTGTAGTTGCTCAGACAAGCAAAACTGTTTATGAGTGTCATAAATTTTGTAAGATGTAGCCTACCTGCAACTTTTTCCACCGTATTCCAGCTGTTTTCTTCATTTGATTTGTTTGCTTTGCTTTATCCAGTTTCAATTCCAATTTTAAGACCGATTCTGGACAAAAAGTCTCTCAAAAAAGGTTTCATAATCCATAAAAAGGTGACATTCCAAGTTGTCTAAGAAGTATGGAACATCACTATATTGTCACAGTTATCAGAACAGTTTGTTCACTCGCATGCGTTCTTGTTGCCATTTAAAGATGTTTTGGAGCATTTGTGAGTGCTAATGCTCATGCAGGCTTTCATCGTGTTTTTTTTAGGCTTCTGCTAACAGTTTTAGCCGCCTTGCGTTCCTCTAACCCTAACAGTTTGTCTCCATTCCCTTTCCTCCTCACCCAGCAGGCTCTCGCAGCCGAAGCCGATCCAACATGGCCCAGGAGGGTGAGATTGAAGCTAGCTCCCAGGAGTCTCTGCAGGAGGTCACGCCTGAGGAAGTGCTGGTCATCTCGTTCGGATCCTCACAACAGACTGTACCTGGGATGATGTCAGAAAATGAGGTCTGAAGCTATAGTCATTATGCCATGTGCTGTGATGGTCAATGGTATAGTAGTTAACAAGCACTGGTGATTATATAGATAGTGATATTGGTATGTGACTGCTGTGTCTATATCCGCAGGTTCTGACTCTGAATCTTGGAGATGGTGGACCAGGAGACGCCCCTGTCGACGACAACAAACTGCACGGCAAGCCTGACAAAACGCTGCGCTTCTCACTTTGCAGTGACAACCTGGAGGGCATTTCTGAGGGTGTGTTTTCACCAGACAACCAGCAGATGGTTCTCTTGTACATAAACTGTTCCATATCCACCTTGCATTCTCTTTTCTTTCCTATGGTCTTTGTAAGAGAAATTTGTGAAAAAGAAATATAGCAGTCTTATTTTATTTTATATACATTTTATATTTTATAAAAAATAGTTTATAGACCTTCTGTTAATTTACTACGTTTTTTTTGTTTTTTTGTTAGAACTTTTGTTGCAATAAGTGGATAAAACGAAGTATCTGAATACTAGTAGTATGTTAGTGAATATGAATAATTGTGGTCTGTCTGTAGGCCCGTCTAACCGCTCCAATTCAGTTTCTTCTTTGGACTTGGAGGTGGAGTCTGTGTCAGAAGGAGGACCCGGGCCATCTGGTAGTAATGGTGCAGAGGCCTTACAACTATTGGAACATGAACAAGGTGAATTTGTGTTTTAAAGTATTTCACCCAAAAAAAATCACAAGAGCTTTTTGGTTAAAGTCGCAAAGCTTGATTATTACTCTGGGTTGTAGCCACTACACAGGATAATTTGGACGATAAACTGCGCAAGTTTGAGATTCGGGACATGATGGGTCTGACAGATGATCGAGACATTTCTGAGACGGTCAGTGAGACTTGGAGTACTGACGTCCTGGGCAGTGACTTCGATCCCAACATGGATGAGGACCGACTGCAGGAGATAGCAGGTATGAGTTTATTTCAGGAGATCTCACAGTCATGGCTACAGTCATACGGCTATGCACTTTATTGTGCACTAGTTCATATAGATCATATTAAGTTCATATAACCATAAATAGTAATGGTTTCCTAACATTTTGTTTAGGATTCAAGTGCAAAATACACCCATTACTGCCACCTTGTGGTTAGCTGTATATTTGCACTTCTCAATTAAGGAGCTATAGAGTGAACTTTAAGTGTCTGTTAGTCCCCTTTAGTAGTGCCATAGTAATTACAATGGATTGTGTTACTGTAATTATATTTGAGGTTTTACTATTGTAGTCCTTGTAACAAATCATGTGCATGTTCCATTTAGCTATATATATATACACTGTGTGTGTGTGTGTGTATATATATATATATATATATATATATATATATATATATATATATATATATATATATATATATATATATATATATATGCATATGCAAAAAAGCACATTTATAAAAAAATTTTATCCAATATTCAAAATGAGGGTAATGTATTTGTTCCACCTCTCAGTGTCTTATTTAGTTCATGCTTTCCTGGATTGAGATATAACTATAGAGTTAGGGTTAAGGGTTTTGACTCAAAAATTGTATGTACAGAGTGATGTGCAGAACAACCGCAAACTGCTTCTCATTTCATTCGATCACATTCCATCTCTCTCTTCATCTCTTTCTCCTTCTGTCTTTCAGTCAACTTACTCCCTCCACCCCTTCTTTTCACTCTGTTCACTTGTCTTCCATGTTCTCTCTCTTTCTCTCCTCCCTCTCTCTGACATTCACACAGTCCCTGCAGTCTTATTGACCTTGGTTCCTTCTCATTTGCATCCTCCATTTTTCATTCCTCGGAATATGGCGTTGGGGGACTTTTCCATCATTAAGTGAATTTACAGCGATTTCCTTATGTGTTTTCTCCGAGGGATTGGGTTATGAGATACACATTAAATATCCATTAATACCTCATTATCCCACTGATAAGATTACCATGATAATGAGGCAGAAATTCTAATTGTTTCACTACTGCGGGTGCCACTCATTTAATCATGCACCTGAAAGACGGGCGGCCCAGAGCCCCTGCCTCACTCACTGTAAACAGGGCCAGCGGGGGAAAGCTCTCCTGCAGGCCCACCAAACCTGCCCTTGTGTGCGCATGTATGTGTGCGTATGTGGGGAGACGTGACCTGCAGAGAGCTTCATATGGAGCGCTCATGATCTCTGCTTCAGCCCGACCATCAAACGCCCCTGCACGAGTGCAAACACTCCCCCCCCCCGCCATACTAGCTGTTCACTCCCCCCCCTTCCCGCTCTCCATCTCCATTCTTCTGCCTTGTTAGGCGTTAGCTCCTGTTGGGAGTGTTTCGGAGAGAGGAGGCGCTGTGTGGGATGCCGGTTGAGAGAATAATGAGGTTATGAGTGATGCTCTGCTCGATCCACACCTCAAAGTCACAACCCTGATGATGCCGCATGTGTATGTCTGCGTCTGTGTGCGAGGGAGGCTGCAATTAACCTTAGGCCATCCCTGTCGTAGTCCGCCTACTTGCTGCTTTAGATTAGAGATGCCTCATACCCATGTGTTTCTAATGTATGTGTAGGGCTGTCACAATTTGATTCAATTCCAGTTCACATGCATGTAATTCAATTTAATTTCAGTTTAATAACGATTAATTTGGATATAAGTCAGGTACAGTACATCAAATTTTTATTATTGCTGTAAACTATGCAGGGAAGACTGTCAGTTGGTACAAACTATAATAATGTTTATACTCAAATTAGCTTTTCGAAATCTAGTCTAAACATTAAAACGTTGGCTGTCATAACTTGTTTTCATGACAGATTTATTCAGACATGCATTCAATATTGAAGAACAGATTAAGAAAAAAATATAATGAATATGCCATTTAGTGCATGTTTAGCAAAATGCTCCTCTCTAATTTTAAAGGGGTGATGAACTGAGAAATCAAATTTTCCTTGAGCTTTTGACATATAAGAGGTCATCATACTATAAGAATAACCTGTAAGTTTCAGAACTGAAAACATCCTTGTTAGTCCAGTAAAAGCTGTTATTGACACCAGGCACAGCGAACGACAGGTTTTTCAAAGTGGGGATCTATGACGTCAAAGGGTATCAAACACCGCCTCCGCAGAAGATGATCAACGCCTACTTCAACACTGCCTGTTTAGCCCCGCCCACCGATTCGCGCATTACATGAAACTCATTATAATATGCAAAACTGTTATCCAATCATAGCAGTGGGTGTTTACTTCCAAGTCTTCAATGCGGCATGCCCATAAAAACCGAGCGTTTCAGGTGCTAGGCTCAAAACCAGGGTAGAAAATAGCCTATTACTTTTTCATTTTGATGTTTTTGAATATAAAAACCAAGCGAACGTCATAAGTTGACCTCAGACATCAATATAATTTTTTTTAAAAAGCCAGTTCATGACCCCTTTAATATTGTTTAAAAGCTGTTTTATTGAAGTCTTGAGAAACTGATTAAGTGATAACATAATACAACATATTACTTTTCTGTAAGTTGTATTGTATCATTCAGCATACCTTCTGATGTTCATACATGTTTATTTTGTGCTGTAACTAGTAGTAAAGCAGAAGAGATGGTCAAGTTATGTGTGCTCTGTGCTGCCGCTTCGCTTGAACTGAGGTGCTACAACAATCTGTCATGCGACAATAAAGATTGCCAAATCAGTATTTATTGTTTGAATTTCATAATAAAATGGACATAATTTGAAAGCGGAGACTTTTTTCATATCAAAAGTAACAAAGCACAAAACTTATTGTGATTTATTAGATGGTAGGCACGCTTCAAATAATTTTTTTGTGAAGGTTTGTTCATGCACCAACTGAAAACAGCATAGACGAAAATATTGTGATTTAAGAATCAATATCTTTTCATCAAAATGAGAATCGATTAAAATCAAGAAATCAGTATTTTCAACCAAGCCCCTGTGTATGTGTTCTCCTCTCAGGGGCGGCGGCGGAGAATGCTTTGGGCAGCTTGCTGTGTTTGCCGGTGCTTCTGGACCCGTACGGTTCTACCATCTCTGAGACAACGAGCGAGGCGTGGAGCGTGGAGGTTCTGCCAAGCGACTCAGGTGAGAGCTGAATGCATACAAGAATAGTTTAGTGACTATTGGCTGCCCATGTACTGGTGATCTCTCTCAGAGCATTACTATTCAGTTTTGGCTTTACTTGGCTTTATGTGTTTTATGGAAAGCGCTTTGTGCACCTTTCTGGTTGTTGTAAAGGCGCTATATAAATAAAAATTGATTGATTGATTGATTGATTGATTGATTACTCAAGGGAGTCTTTATTAAAGGGATAGTTCACTTTGAAATTAAATTTTGGTATGTTTTAGCTTACCTCAAGGGCATCCAAGATGTAGGTGTCTTTGTTTCCGCAGTAGTTTCAATTTTGATATTTTTAGGTCAAACCGTTCTTGTCTGTCAGTCATATAATGCAGGTCTATGGTCACCACCTCAAAGAGCATGCACAGAGAAGTCCAAATTAAACAATTCCCCATCGTAAGTACACATTGATGGCCTAAGACACGAAACGAGCGGTTTGTGTGAGAAAACTAACAGTATTTATATCGTTCACAACCACGTCCAAGCAGACTAAGCCAGAACGCGTGCACACGTCACATACCAGGAAGCGCGCGCGCCCTTAGATCACTTGGACGTGGTTGTGTACAAGAGGTAAAAACGATATAAATACTGTTAGTTTTCTCACACAAACCACTCGTTTCGTGACTTAGGCCATCAATGTGTACTTACGATGGGGAATTGTTTAATTTGGACTTCTCTGTGCATGCTCTTTGAGGTGGTGACCATAGACCTGCATTATATGATTGACAGACAAGAACGGTTTGACCTAAAAATATCAAAATTGAAACTACTGCGGAAACAAAGACACCTACATCTTGGATGCCCTTGAGGTAAGCTAAAACATACCAAAATTTAATTTCAAAGTGAACTATCCCTTTAATGTATTGTAGCTCTGGTACTAATAATAAAGTAATAATGATTTACATAAATGTACTAAAATTTTGTTTATTTTCCCCAAATAAAGGATTATGTGTTCCCTTTTGTCACTACCAAAACAATGTGTACATGTTTCAGTCATGACTGTTTCGGTAGTGACAATTTTAGATACTTTTGAGACTAGCTCAAAGATGCTAATCAGTACATGGTTACCTAGCACAGTTCTGAACAGTTGTACACACATAAACATTTTTTTTTTATGGATTAACACCCAAAAAAGTTTGCTTAATTGCAGAAAAAAGGTAGTGGTAGTGACGTTCCTTTAAGTTACACACAGATTTTCACTTCTGGACACATTTACCTCAAAACGATGGTACCTATCTACTATGAAAGAGAGAAGATATAAACGAGAGGGACACAGGAATATTTACTAATCAAAAATATAGGGGTGTGGTCAAAATCAGTCTCAGCCAATGGACTAAAACATACACTGTTTCGGTAGTGACATGAACATGCGGGACACAGTTTCATTATTTACAAAGAAAATACTGTATATATTTTTTTTTTAACTTCACTTTTCTTAAAAAAATAAGAAGATATTTTTAAAAACTATGGAAAAAAATTGCAAAAAATTATTTCAATATCATTTTCACAAGTTGAAATTTAGGGGTTAAGGTTCAGGAAAGCCACCTCCCAATTGAAAGTACCCAATAAATTATGATTTTATATATATTAATTAAGCTTACTGATATTTTAAATATTATTGTGGGATTCAAACATCTAAAATTGTAATACTTAAATGCTAAATACTTAAAGGCGATGTTTTGTGTCAAAGCATTGGAACTGTGCATTGGGCCTTTTAGTGTCAGTGCAGCCTGATAGACTTGCTGATCTCCCATTATGATTATTGATTATTATCTTAATTATTATCACTAGTTTAAAACTTTAATTACATTTTACAGGCTATGTTACATTTTTTTTTTATTTTTTTTTTAATATTTTAATTCATATTTAGCTTTTTAATTGAACAAATTTGTTCAGTAGCATATTGGTTTTTGTTGTGGTATTAAGAATTTTTACATTTTAATGGTATTAGTATCCACTACTGAAATTTGGTTGTTGTGACATCACTAGTAATGATCCTGTAAACAAGGCTAATTATGTTATGAATCATACAGTTGTGAATAAGAAATAAATCATGCAGTTGTTGTGAATAAGAAAGTAAAACAACACTGTGCCAGTATCAGGCATACGGCAGTCTGTGTGTGGTCTTGTCTCCCTGCCCGTTTTGCATCACAAACATAGGAAAGAGAGAATGAGTGATTGTTTTTTTGCTTTTCTGGGGTTTGTTTCAGTTCGAGGCGGTGGAAAAGTAGACTCCGAAGACCAATTGAGACCTGCATTATTACAAATGAGCACGTAAATGAGAGCCCTCCACGGGGATGCCCTGAGTGTCTTTGTGTGTGTGTGGATACACCAGTTTTCTACAGTTAATGAATCTGTGTTGCAGAAGCTGCAGACCTGAAGCAGGAGGAACGCTTGCAGGAGCTGGAGAGCTGCTCCGGTGTGGGAAGCACTTCAGATGACACCGAGGTCAGGGAGGTCAGCTCCCGACCCAGCACCCCGGGACTCAGCGTCGTTTCAGGTACACATACACAGAAGCTTAAAGGCCCCGATATACTCACGATGAACTTCTTTTTCGTTCTTCGCTTGGGGGTAAAAAGAAGTTTGAAATACCTTTGCAGCGACATACTTTTAGTGAACATTCCGAAGCTGTCCACGTATGAGAGTGACTTTTAGATGGATATGTTAATATGTGCTGCAAGCTTTCCTCTCAATAACAAAATAAACAGCAGATCATAGCGACGTGAATCTGTTTGCATGCGGATATTTAATTCGGCTCTCCAGTAGTCACATTCTGTTTATTTATTTAGCACTTTATACAATAGATTGCTTTAAAGCAAGCAGCTTAACAATATTAAGCATGAAAATTCACTTAGAATTACAACTTAAATTTCTACTATAAAGCAACCTTTCAGTGTGTTTGTTTTTACTTGTCTCACTTTGCCGGTCTGAACAGAAGAACCCATTACCTATTACATAAATGCCACAGACAAATGGTACTTCGAAGGTGTTTACCAGCTGTAGCAAACTTTTTCCGGAAAGTTCTCTTTGGCAAGCTGTTTCGAACAACCAAAACAAACTTTGTTTTAGCCTGATTTTGTTCAAAATGAGGTCATATCAGAGCCTCAATTGTCTAAATGTGTTCAAATGAACGTTCACAGTCAGTCTGGAATCACATATTTGAGTAAGCATGAGCTTGCAGCATTCAGCAATCCGAAGGTTTGAACATCCCGCTTACATGTCACATTTAAATTTTATTCACTGGCTCGCAGAGTTCTTTATTCAGTGGCTCTTCTGCCGTGACATTGTGATGAAGACGAAGAGCCAGGTAACACAACGGCAAACTCCCGACCGACTCCTTGTGGGGAGTTTTCCCTGAGGACTTCTGCAGATGGATTGCCTTTCCCTTCCTCTTTCGTTCATTCTTGCCGTTTCCATCTCTCGTTCACCTACTCTGACCTCCCTGGGGATTCTCCTGCCCTCTTTGTGTGCTCAAGGGAGCATTGGCGTGGTTTCCCCGCTTCCATGAGGAGCTTGAAATGAGATTGGCTGTTCAACTTGGCCACCACTCCATCACCTATACGCTAGACTTTTGCTTACTATCTGAACTATTTTGTATATCTGAGAGATATATACACAGTCAAACTCTAGGCTTGTTTTGCTAAGGCAGCAGAAAATATATGTATATTTTTTCATCATTATTTTGTTCTTTGTATAAGAGGAATGTCATGCCAAAGTTTCCTCTGACAAACCAAACTACTTCACAGCTCTGAAGGTAATATGTTTGCTTCTGTGATTTATAGTTTGAGGTTTTGCTGATTTGTTACATATTGTTCGTGCAGGCATCAGTGCCACGTCAGAGGACATCCCCAATAAGATTGAAGACCTACGCTCAGAGTGCAGCTCAGATTTTGGAGGCAAAGACTCCGTGACCAGTCCAGATGGAGAAGACTCTGCTCATGGTACAAACACACACTCAAGTTACTGATTGGGCACATACACACTGTGCTTTGTACAGAATTTAAGATCAGTGCATCCGTATTTTCCCAGTGAATGTCAACTTATGTTGCACACCAGTTTATCTGTGGTAAAGGTACATAAGTGCCCAGGAAAACAGATGGCAAAGAGCATAATGGTGACATATCAGAAGTTTAAAGAAAATAAGAGCTTAAAGGAGGTTTAAATTCATATTTGTATGTTTTGTGAGATATCAAGTATATCAAACTTTTTTATCTTGAGATATAAAATATGTTTTTCTTTACTATTAAATCTCATCCTGCACAGCTGTTGAATTTGTTTCTTGGGATGTCTGGTGTGGGA
Source organism: Abramis brama (assembly GCF_963993115.1). NCBI lineage: Eukaryota > Metazoa > Chordata > Actinopteri > Cypriniformes > Leuciscidae > Abramis > Abramis brama. The sequence goes on from NC_139978.1 coordinate 18,109,141, forward strand.
CTATCCTTTGTCACTCATTTACTTCTTCCTCTATCCACTCCTCCATTCTTCCACCTCTCTAGGAGCTCACAGTCTATCCTGTGCACCCTCTCATGCAGATTCACTGCTGGCCATGTTCGATCCCCTCTCCTCTGGAGAAGGTAATGTCACTTCCCAGCATGCACTGCTGTTGAATGCAGTACTTACACATGTAAGATCTAGAAAGGAGTGCCATTAATGTGCCTAATGACAAGAGCCCACTAAACAGCATGTGTGCTGTGAAATAGAGGAAGCGCTTGCCAGATTTCTACCCTATTACGGCCCTTTCTGGTAGAATAAGGGGTTACATTATATTGGTGTTTAAGGGCTAAATTTGATTTGTTTCTGTCCAAGCCCACAAATCCACAATGGAAAGTTGCATAAATGTGTTGGAGAGACATTGTGAGAATCTGTGTGTGTGGGGCAAGGTGAGGGGATGACAGGTTGCTAGACCTCACTGCAGGCGTTTTGGCTCAGCAGCCCGTCCCCACTGAGCTAGTGGCACAGGGCTGGCATTGGAAGGCACACAGCAGAGATGCTGTACCCTTGGAACAGGTGGCCTACTTTCACCTGAGGTCTGTCTGACTCTGACAGCTTTTTCAAGCTTTCTAACGTACACACACACACACACACACACACACACACACACACACTCATGCTGATGGTATGCATTTAACCTTTTTTATGAATGCCAGTTGAACAGAAGTCATGTCACGACCCTTGCATCTAGTTTTGTTTGTCAAGAACTGGCGGTTAAGTCACAAATACCACAGCGCAAAAAGTTTTTCTCACTGGTATCGAATTTAGCCATTGACATTATTTAAATCCAAAAGCAAGGACCCTCTGATTTTGGATCAAATGTCTTTGCAGGTTCGACCACTGGCACCATTGTACGGCCCAAGGTGCACTATCCCCGGCCCCCTCACCCTCCCCCTGACCCGCCCATTCCAGAGGCCAGCATAATGAGCCACCAGGAGCCTCGCCCACCGCTCTTTGCCCCCCACCTGGCACAGGGTGACCTGGAGCATCCCAAGCAGAGGCACTCTTACCCTGAAAGGCTGGTGAGAAGCCGCAGCACAGATGTGGTGTCTGCTGGCCGCAGACCCAACAGCGATCCCGGACTGAACCGCAGGACCGTGATGGAGGAGAGAGATGTGGCTGGGGCTTTCTCCACAGGACCCACCTCTTCTCCCAGCAAGGATTCCCTCAAAGGAGAGGTGAACAAGATGAATTTATGCATTATTTATGCAATTAATGAATTAATGCATCCTTGCTGAATAATTTCTTAGTATTCATTTCTTTAAAAAAATCTGACCCCAAACTTTTAAATGGTAGTTTACAGTATATAAAAATTCAGATTTTTCAAACAATTTTTTTTTTTAAATAAAGTTGAGTGAACTTGAATTTGACTGAACTATCTGCATTATTTTATTTTATAATTTTTTTTACTTTATGTATTTGTTTATATATATATATATATATATATATATATATATATATATATATATATATATATATAATATTATATTATATTATATTTATATATATATATATATATATATATATATATATATATATATATATATATATATATATATATATATTATATGATATAATATAATATAATATAATATAATATAATATAATATAATATATATATATATATATATATATATATATATATTATATAATTAATATAATATAATATAATATAATATAATTTGGAATATATATTTCCAAATTATATTATTTTAATGAATTTAGTATAAATATTTTCTTCCACCATCTTCCTCTATGTAACAATTTTCATTTCTGGACAAAAAATATATCATAATCTACTCAAAATAATCTTTACTTTGTCAGTCGAACTCATCATTTTCTTTTTCTTCAGAGTTTGAGTTACTTGGGATCAAGTAATTGACAGAATGTAAATGTTTGAGTGAACAACTACTTTAAATAACTGTTTTTGTATGCATTCAGTCTGAGGACAGAAAGGACAGTGATGATGAGAAGTCTGATAGGAACAGACCCTGGTGGAAGAAGCGCTTTGTTCCTGCCATTCCTAAAGGTGAGGAGCCCAACTCTCATTCCCTTCATTTTTTGGAGTAAAAAGTACATGCCTACTTTTATCCTGTGGATCAGTGGCTAGAAAATTTAATTGATATAGAAATTAATTGAGCTAGCATAGAAAAAAAAGTATTCTGTTTGAGTGGGGAAAAAGTGATGATAATATCTGTTTTTATTATTTGAAAACGCTAGTATTTGCTGATGCTGACATTGTCACCGCTGTAATGTGCATCCCTACAACTACTACGACTTCTTTAAACATAGAAAACACTTTATCCAAGTTATTGCAGTTCTGTATGTGATCAGTATTTCTAATTGGAGAATAATTTCTCTTTGTGATTATTGGCTGTTCCTTTCTTACAGATATTTGACAGTTAAACTCTAAATAGTTTTTAATTGCCTGTACACTACCATTCAAAAAGTTTTTTTTTTTTAATAAAATAAATGTCTTGTGCTCACCAAGGCTGCATTTATTTGATCAAAAATACAGTAAAAACAGCAATATTGTGAAATATCATTACAATTTAAAATATCTGTTTTCTATCTGTTTGCTGATTTCCAACTCCAACAAACATTTATTATTATTCAATGCTGAAAATGGTTGTGCTGCTTTAAATTTTGCTTAATCTATCTATCCATCTATCCATCTATCCATCTATCCATCTATCCATCTATCTATCTATCTATCTATCTATCTATCTATCTATCTATCTATCTATCTATCTAAACAATTCTTTGATTAATTGCAAAGTTAAAAAGAACAGCATTTATTTAAAATAAAAATATTTATGAATTTCTTTACTGTCACTTTTGATCAATTTAATGCATGTTTACTAAAGAAAATACTGACCCCAAACTTTTGAACATTCAAACTCCCAAATGCAGCTCGAATCGATCTAACTTTCTGACGCTCATTAGCAATTAGCATTTAGCATGGCTTGGGTGACGAGTTTGTGTTTGTGACCCCCAACCCTGTCTGTTGCTGTCTGTGTTCCTCACACAGTGCTCTATTGGACTGCAGAGGGTGAACTCCCAGGTAACCCACTCTTCAAGCTCTCTCCCACTCAATCTAGTGCTGTACACCAGCGGCCCGAATTTGTACTAGATCCTGTAGACTCCTCCTTGCCACTCTGTGACATGACACAATCGAGCATCATCTTTTCATTCATGCAGCCATTTTGGTTTAACATGGTTTATTTTGCAGTGGTTGACCTCTATAAAAGGACATTTGCTGAAATTTGCACTTGAAAAATATGCGTAATTTACTGTAGGCACCAAAACTACCAGTACTTTGGTTACAAGTAAAAAAAAAAAAAAAAAATTATTATTAAAGTATTCCACTTTTTAACCGAAAAAGATTGTTTTAATAGCATATTGATTTTTGCTCTTGGTATTGATATTCATGATTTTACCATTATTGGTAACTACAGAATTTTTGCTATTGTAACCTCTTTTTTTTCTCTATTTTGCACACAGCCTAAATTCACATGAGCATACACATGACATTCTGCAGCACAGAGCTCCACATCTGTGTGTTTGCACTTTAGTAGTGACATGTTTCCTGTTTTAGTTCCCCATTACTAAAATTTTGGTTGTGACTTATCTGTGGAGCAAAAGCATTCTAAGCATGTTTATCCATTTGCCACAATGGACTGGAGAGAGTCCGTGTCTTGAGGTTAGCTTTCTCATAGTGTTCCTAAGGAACACAACTGCAGCGTTCTGCCGTTTTGTGAGAATAACGGCTTCTGCTCATCTCTGCAGTGCCAATCGCGGGGCTCCGAAAGCGGGACAAGCCAGAAAAAGACGAGCAAGGAGCAGAGAGGGTCCCACAAGGTCTGCACACATTTAACTTCATCATACACTCTCTGCCACCATTGTCCACATTGATCACGTGTATGCATTTTTGTGCATCTCAGATGAGCATTCAATGCTCAGACAAAACTCTAAGACCCAGTCAGCGGAGGCAATAATGGACAAGTACATCAGGTACATGGAGAAACGACCCACCCACAGTGATGGAGCAGGTTCTGGAAACTATATTGGACAAGGTTTGCCAAATAACTATATTCATGCTTTATACACGAACACACACAAGGGTATACACTCTCTTTCTTCAGTGTTGAGGAGTAAATAACTTGAGGAGTAAAAGTAGTGATGCTTCTAACGTAAACATTTTTTTGCAGTCTGATTGCAGTTCAGTTGTTTTAAAGAGACCGTATCCTGTCCAATAACAAACTACTTTTTCCAGCAAACACACTCCTACATTGTCCTCTCATTTGTAGCATTGTCCAATTAATTTAAACCTGCCATAAAATAGCCCATAAAGCTGACATGTCAATAAACTTAAATACAACTACAACAAGAATTCATCAGTAAGTAGGTAATCTGTCATGTTTTTGTAGCAAATTATTTTAAATAAAATTGGAAAATGAGATATTTTCTTGTTTTATCAGTTATTTTAGTTTATTGCTGTCACCCTTTTGTCCCTAATAGCTTAATGTAGTCTGCCACCTTTTGTTAGTAACTTGTATTGTAGTGTTTGAAAGGAAATAATGGCAGCTTCCCCCCTCCCCCCGGAAACTATTCCGGTTACTTTATTTTAAGGTGTCCTACATTTTATTACTGAGTAATATTATTTGACAACATGTACTTACTATAGGGTTAGGTTTAGGGTTAGCATATACTTAAGCATAATTAAGTATGTTGCATGTAATTAAGCATAATTTACTGTTATTACCGGAGTAAGCACATGTAACATATGTAACAAGGAAACTGTAAATTAAGTGTTATCACTGGGGAAACTATTTATATTATCTACAAATTAAAGTAGTTAAAGACATAGCACTATTTATTATGCTTTCTACTCGCATCTGTTAGACATAATTTATCACTGATACAATTTGTTGTCTGCTGTTTTGTAACTGTTTTGCTCTGTGTTACAGAGTCTTGTAGAGAGGGAGACAGTGAGCATGATTCTCCTAAAGATGAAGTACTGCAGAACATCTCTGCAGATGACCTTCCAGACTCTGCCAGTCAGACAGCACCACCTCAGGACAAGACGTTCTCCTTTAGGTCACTCAGACAAACTCTCAGTAAAATCAGTACAAGTCTAAATCACAGTTAGAAACCAAAATGGCAATGAACATTTAACACAATCAGACTGTTAACCTGCCATGTCTGTTTCATCTCTGCAGTGATATTAAGAAAAAGCTTCGCATGGCGCTGTGCTCTGCAGATTCGGTTGTATTTCCCATCATTCCACCTGCAACAACACGTAACGGCCTCCCGGACCATACAGATCCCGAAGGTTCCTATTATCCATATTATCTTTTTATAGCCATTATATTGAATATCATGTAGTACTACTACTACTACTACTACTACTACTACTAATTACTATTATTATTATCATCATTATGGTAGTATTCAGTCCTATTTAAAACAAACCTTCTTTTGAATTAAAGTTTTTGTAGCTCTCTGCTCATGGGGTGAAAGTAGCTGTTACGCAGGTTCTGAGGTTCAAAACGCTGTGCATTTATGTCTGGCCCCTGTCTCCTCTCTCTCCTCAGACAACGAGATCGTGTGCTTTCTGAAGGTGCAGCTGGCGGAGGCCATTAACCTGCAGGATAAGAACCAGATGGCTCAGATCCAGGAGACTACGCGCTGCGTCAGCCACCTCGACCCCCGCACCTGCAGAAAACTGCTCACTGCCATGGCAGAGGACTACAGGTACACACATTATTCTCTCTCTCTATCTCTTAATGTCTCACTGACTTTCTGTCTCATTGTCTTTCTCTTTTACTCACTTCTCTCAAAAACAGCTATGAATCACAATTTAATAAAAGATTGTGCTGACATATTTTTGGGCATGACTCCATAATGAGCGCTGTGATGGTTTTGTGCTGTAGGAAGCGGGCTCCGTACATCGCCTATCTGACGCGGTGCCGGCAGGGCCTGCAGACGTCTCAGGCTCATCTGGAGCGACTCCTGCAGAGAGTGTTGAGAGATAAAGAAGTGGCCAACCGCTACTTTACCACTGTCTGTGTCCGACTGCTCCTGGAACACATGGAGTCTAAGATGCTTGACTTCATCAAAGGTCTATATGAATCTCTGTGTATATGAGGACTCACTTTTTGTGTTGATTGCCAAATCCTGAAAAATCCAGTGCTTTATTTTAAGTCATTCACAGAGTGAAGGTGGATATTTGACTCATTAGAGCTGAGGTCTCAAACTTTAATTACCTCTCCATTGGGGCCAGTTCAGTGGTTACAAAAATACATGTGTTGTTTTACAGCTACTAATTTTATAAATTAATTTATACATGGTTGGCCCTTTTCAGAGTATAGTGACTCATATTACACTACTATCTAGCGTACTACTCTGCTGTTTAGCGGATTAATGATGTCTGAGATTTTTAAACTGTAATATTGTGAAATCTATTTAAATACATTTTAAAATGTAATTTATTCCTGTGATGGCAAAGCTGAATTCTCAGCATCATTACTCCAGTCTTCAATGTCACACGATCCTTCAGAAATCATTCTTATATGCCGATTTGCTGCTCAAGATATATTTATTATTATTATCAATGTTGAAAACAGTTGTGCTGCTTAATATTTTTGTGTAAACCATGCTACATTTTTTCAGGATTCTTTGATAAATATAGTTTTATTTGTAATAGAAATGTTTTATAACATTATAAATGTCTTTACTGTCACTTTTGATCAAATGAGAAAGTATTAATTTCTTTAAAAAAATCTTATTGACCCACCTTTTGAATGGTAGCGTGAAAAGACTAAAATACAATACAATAATTAATTTTTTGGTAATTAAAATAGTATAATTTCATATAGACAGGCAAAATAAATTAGCTGCAGTAGCTGCAGCTGGTCAAAAAATCAACAATATTGTCGTAATGCAACACAAATTTTTCTAAATGTACATTTAATTAAACTATTAGCATTTGAGTGGTTGTATGAAATGATAGATGAGACCTCTGTTTTTGAGTCTGACTCTCTCTGTTGTTCCACAGCATTTCAGGGCTGCACAGCATCTGACGATAAGACAGCAGCCGTGGAGGATTTCCTGCGTTACCTGTATGGAGCCATGGCCCATGATGCCATCTGGCAGTATGCCAGTGAGGAGCAGCTCCAGGACGCCCAGATGGCCATCGAACGCAGCGTCATGAACCGCATCTTCAAACTGGCATTCTACCCCAATCAGGATGGGGACATCCACAGAGACGAGTGAGGAAACTCAAATATTTACTGTGCGATCAAAATTTTCCTTATTCCTTTCCATGTTGATTCATACATTGTGTCTGAATTAGATGTGATGCATCAAACAATCTCCTCTATACTAATCCTCATGTTTGACATTTTGTCAATCACATAGTTGAAATTTTCTCTGGATAGCCTTGCACAATGAAATATCATTGGTCCAAAATCCTGTTCATGCCTGCATATTAAACTATAACAAAATCACTGTTAGTTGAAACATTTACTTAGCACAAGAAAACTTATGCTCAACTCAGTTTAGGACACCATTTTAGCATTTTAAATGTCTTTTAATGGGATGTCTCCTTTATTCAAGGCTTTTCCACGAGCACATTCAGCGTCTGTCTAAAGTGGTGACGGCCAATCACAAAGCCCTGCAGATCCCAGAGGTAACCGTTTGCTCTGTCTCAGAATATAGTTAGAAATGAAGACAGAAAACTACAATCTGATGTGTGTGAATCTGTGCAGGTGTATCTGAAGGAGGCACCGTGGCCCTCAGCACAGGCTGAGATCAGGACCATCAATGCCTATAAGACCCCACGAGATAAGGTGCAGTGTATCCTGCGCATGTGCTCCACCATTATGAACCTGCTCAGCCTGGCCAATGAGGACGCTGTCCCCGGGGCGGACGACTTCGTCCCCGTGCTCGTCTTTGTCCTGATTAAGGTGAGTTAAGAGACAAAACCATAGAGTGATATAATGCTGCTAATTGCAATATTTGTGCTGTGTATTTTGTAACATTTCTGATAGTTGGCACTAAGGCCCAAAAGCTTTGTTGTCTTCTATGTAATAAAATTTCCTTTGATATATAAAAGTATCTATTTAGAAGTTTTCGTCCTTTAAAAAATTTCGTCCTTTAAAAACATGCCCAATTTATTATTATTATTATTATTTATGGTTTTAAAGATAAACATTTTAAGAGCATTAAATTATGACAAAAGTAAAAATCGGGGAAATGAGCATGCACAAATAAATATCCATTATCAAATGATACCGAAAAATTATATAATAATAAAAATAATCTCAATATTAACCATTAACCGATATGGTATTGATATATGATATATGTTGCATCCCTGCTACAAATAACATTTTACATAACATTTTTTAATTCTTTGTGGTTTTAGATTTTAGGTAGACCATTCAAAAGTTGGTTAGTTTTTTTTTTTTTTTGTCTGTTACGCTCAATAAATATGCATTTATTTGATCAAAAATACTTTAGAAACTGTAATATCATGAAATATTACAGTTTAAAATAACTGTTTTCTATTTAAATACATTTTAAAATTCCATTTTATTTCTGTGATGGCAAAGCTGTATTTTCAGCATCATTACTTTAGTCTTTGGTGTCACATGATCCTTCATAAATCATTCTTAATATTTTCTGCTCAAGAAACATTCCTTATTATTATCAATGTTGAAAACAGTTGTGCTGTATTGTGCTTGTATTTTTCAAGATTTTTTGATGGATAGAAAGTTCAAAAGAACAGCATTTATTTAAAAGATCTTTTTGTACCACTTTAAATGTCTTTACTGACATTTTTGATCAATTGAATGCACTCTTGCTGAATAAAAGTTAATAAAAAAAAATCTGCTCCTAAACTTTTGAACACTAGTCTGCTTCAAGGTTAAAACCTCTCAAGTCTTCAGAAGCAAACTTAATGTACTGATTCTTATGCTAGAGTTATTTTGTTTGCTTGCTGGTGTCTAGGTTTTGTTATTGTGTGTGAGTTTTTCTCCTTCTCCCCACCCCATACCTGTTTGTGTTTGCGATGCACACGCCTACACCAGATTTTCTAAACTTGTAAGTGTGCTTGAATGTGTAAGGATGCACAATGTGGGTGGTCAGATGTTATCTCGTACGTTAATTCCCCCCTCTCGCTCGTTCTCTCCCTCCCTCCAGGCAAACCCACCCTGCCTTCTGTCCACCATTCAGTACATCAATAATTTCTACGCCAGCAGGCTGAGCGGGGAGGAGTGCTATTGGTGGATGCAGTTCACTGCCGCCGTGGAATTCATTAAAACCATCGACGATCGCAAGTGAAGCAGAACAGCCACCTGTATGGGCAGACTGTAGGAAGGAGAAAGAGAGAGAGAGAGAGAGAGGACAGCGCGGACGACTACTCTCCCCTTCATCACAGCGAGGCATCGCCTCAGTCTGTATAGCTGTACATAGAGACAAAAACAAGTTTAATAGCGATCAAAAATTAGACATGATCATGACAGGTTTTACTACGGTGGGGTATTAAACGAATGAAAACAAATAATGCGGCCGGTGGCGACATTGCCGCGCTCTACTGATCTCGCTTATAACCCACGTCTTTTTTCTGTAGTATTGGGGAGGTGTTGGGGCTTAGAATCAAATTTTATAATAAACAGATTTAGCAAGTAATTAGCTGTTAAAACATACCTATCAAATGAAAAAGGGACCAGGAACTACCGGCAACGATTATGTATCGGGACGCTTCAGAGGGGAATCCATGATTCTGTCCTTCTCGTATAAACCGTGCAATCTCACCCCATTCATAGCTAACAGTCACACGCCGAGTCATATCATAACGCATCACTATAGATGCTGCCAGTGTATCAATGTTACAGTTTATCAAATTAATCATGCCATTATCTTACTAGGGCAGCTTGTTCTATGAATGTAAGCAGGTGTTGTCATTATTGTACATTCATTCTTTACTACGTTTCCCAGACAATTTGGACAAAAGGGCCCACATATTTATATAAAATAAAATGTATTTATTACTTAACTCCTGTATTTAATGTTTTATTATATTTACTGACTTGTTCCATGAATTAGCTGTTTGGACAGATGCACACGGTTCGGTTGAGGAAACAAGTTTAAGAAAAATTAAGACTCACTGAGAGCAGCTAAAATAGGGTGTCTTCACATTAGCGGTTAGAGTTGTAAATTAGTGCCTTGCAGATATTTGCAGTAACACGTGTTCTTTTCGTTTCTTGCATCTTCCTGGAAGCGAGGAAGTCGGATCTGTCAAAGTCAAGCCTGGCTAAGCGTCAGTATGCTATAACCAACCTACAGTAAAAAGTACAACATGCCATATAGAAACACCCCACAATTGGACGTTCAGTATGTGGATTATTTGTGTTGAATAGTTGGAAAACTGACTGTTAGGTCTTACCAAATGGTCTTAGACAATAGTTACTGCTGAAAATATTTGATATTGCCCTTTACTTGTGTTTAAAGTCCATGTATTGGTTTCAAAGTTCTTACTTTTCTAGGGTTAAAATCATTGTTATTTTTATAACGCAGTTCCCAAGTAAAACTTTGAGTTAGGAGGACTATTTTTCTGTACTTTGAGGTACACTTTTAGAAAAGAAAACAGCAGAAAATGTACCTTTAGAGCAAAAAGAGCTTATTATTGGGGCAGTATCCTCAAAGGGACACCTTTGTACCTTATTTACCCCTAAAAGGTTCATAGTAGTTCCTTAAGGGCACATATGACTACTCTAAGTTACTAATATGCACCTTCTAGCGGTATATAAGGTGCAAACTGGCCCTCTTATGGGAGCTGCCCCATTGACAAGCTGTTTTACACCTAAAGGTACATTTTTTGTGTAAGTGTATTGAGTTTAGATAGAACAAAGAACATTTTAACACTGTGGCATCATCAAAGCTTGAGGACTAGTATATTGATGTTGCTGAGGAGAATATATCTATGCGATTCAGGCTACCTCGTGTCATAATCCCATAAACAGCAAGCACACGTTCTTCATAACTGTTTTTGCTGTTGACATCGGCACAATATATTATTTAAACAGGAATGTAGAATATCATGCTCATGTTAGTGCTAAATTTATCTTTATCACATCAGAACTTCCCAATAACATTTGCACTTGCGTAGAACTAGGGCAAAATAACTGTACCTAACATTTTGTGTGGTTGTCTTGAGTTTCCCCCTTTCAAATCTGTTTGTTATTGTTGCTCCTAAAGATGTGTGAATATCTGAAAACATACTCTGGGTGTTGATTTTGGTCCTAAATATAGTAGATGCACTTAGAACAATTAGTTCTACCTCCAACTGTGTACATAAAGGGATAAATAAAATTGTTGTAATGCATTCTTTTCCTCTAGCTTTTGTTGCCTTTAGAGCCCTGTGTATATACTTGTTTTCCTTCTGATTTGAATGGCGCATGAACGCGATATCGTCGTGTATCTCTCTCTTGCACAAACTGTAATACGAAGAGCATCAGCTACAAGACTTAATTTGCAGTGCACTTTGGAACAACACTGATATTCTGTATAACATTTATATTCTATATAATAGATCATTTAAATTCTATATAAATGCTATAGCAGACTATCTTTGTTTTTACTGGTTCCTTTTTAAATTATAATGTGATATGCATTTTTGCCTTTTCAATATTTTCTGTAATGTGGACTCGGGTATTATTGATCTCAATATCTCAAATGGTTCAGGCTTGCACACTATTTTGGTGCTCTGTTTGTTTGCAGTGTTTGGATTTTTTTTTTTTTTTTTAACCACAGCAGAAATGTTGCATTTGATGGATCTTGGTGAAATTAGTTGCCAAAGGAATCAAAGACTTTATATTTTCATGGCATGTACTTTTACCAAGACCTTTTTGTGTATAAAGTCTGCCCTAACAAAAATATGCACCTTGGGGTTTGTGTAACCTGTGACAAACATTTGAAGAGGACTTAATCTTGATTTGTTTTTCTTTTTCTTGAGATTGAAAGGTTGGTGTTTTTATTGTTCCACATTTAACCGGAAGAACTAAAAAGCGACGGCCTCGTGCAAATATTCTAACCCACAAGACTAATAGTCTTTGAGGTTTCCAATAGGGCCGTTTTTAATTGAACAGTTGAAATACACTACTGTTCCTTTGAACACACTTTTTAGCAGAAGTGACTTAAACAGGGTTTTGGTGTACTGTACTTAACTGAACTGGCTTAATATCTGCACAGTATGTTGACTGAGAGCAAGGCTTTGTACTCAATCTGTATTTAAGAGCTTTATAATCCCTACCGTATCATGCTGGTCCACTATTTTGAAGAGCATGCTAAGAGAATTATGGGTAATGGCTTGCATTTGTGAGCGTACTCACTTGGGCTCCTGTTGGGAAGGCATTCTGTGTGTTATGTGATTTAATATGAACCTGTACATAATTCTTTAAAAAAAAAAAAAAAAAAAAAAAAAACGATTAAAGACTTTTTCCGTGAAAATGCAACGCCTGTTTTTGCATCAAAATGTCTCGATAGAGATGCATGACTACTGTTATCTTCTGGCTTCTTTTAAAGTCAGCATGAAACTAAAATTGCAATATTATTTACTTCCCGGTTGTGACGTATATCCGAGTGAAACAGCCTCTCGAAATATAAAATATGTAGGGTGGGGCTTGATTTTGTCCATTGGAAGTTGATTGGATGGTTGTGGTATTGCTGTGATCTTATGCAAGTGACCGGTTGTGCCATTAAACACACCATCAGAGAATAAAAAAACATGTCATTGCAAGGAGGTATGGGACGTTATGCTGTGTCCGTGCGATAATTAAATGATGATAACGCGTGACCTACTTGAAATAATGCTTTTCTATAGCAACATTAACAACGCCAAAATGAATCTGCAGCGCTCAGGTAGTTCAAGTCGGAATGCTATGAAGACGTGAACGCTTTTTACAGGTCGGAATCTCGTAATTACGCTTATTACCACATGGTGCGAACGCACATTTATTTTTTATTAAAGATTACGAGGGCACATTAATTTTGTACACAGATAAATCAATAATAAATACACAAATTTTCCATAAAAAAATAAATAAATAGGATTTGTCAATTTCGGTGACTTTAACTGAGCTGGCTTAAGCCTCCTGAAGCAGCCGCAAGGTCTGACGGCAGAAAGACACAATCGATAATCACAAGTAAAACTTTGTCTATGAAAAGTTCAACCATCAA